>NW_027662027.1:15000-22500 GCF_963422515.1 Blennius ocellaris | reverse complement strand
CAGCAGTAACCGTGGCAACACTCCGTCTCCGGGACAGCGGGCGGAGGACGAAGAAGCCCCGCCCACCCCGCTGAAGGCCGTGACGGCGAGGCTGGAGCGCAGGCAGGCGCAAAGCATGCTGGGAGGCAGGTCTGGACAGGGGCGCAGCAGGACGTGGACGTGGTGCAGCTGAGGACAGAGACATCGTTATGTTAACGAGCCGGGCAGCGGCCAATCAGAGCGCGGCGCCGCCTCACCTCCACTCTGTCACCTGCGCGCAGGCTCCGCCTCCTCCTCGGCTGGTAGGCCAGACACAGGCCGACGCCCCCGTCCATCACGTAGAGCCCCGCCCCCTCGCTCACCACCTCCGTCACCGTGCCCTGTCAGAGGAGGAGGGCCAATCAGAGCGCAGCGTTCAGGCGTCCAATCAGAGCGCAGCGTTCAGGCCTCTCACCTGGTAACTGATGACTCTGGACGTTTTCATCCTCACACCTGATTGGACGGAGTTTTCCTCAGGCTCCGCCCCCTCGCAGCCTGTCCTGTCGTCATGTGACATCATCAGGAGGGGCGTGTCCGACTGGGAGTCTGTGTGTGTGTCAGTGTGTGTGTGTGTGTCAGTGTGTGTGTGTGTGTAGTGTGTGTGTAGCTCCGAGCGCTCGGTCACACACAGGATGTTGTTTCCTCTCCAGCCTCGCAGCGCACACACACGCAGTGCCGTCACACACACACGCAGTCCGACGCGCAGACATGGAAACCATGGCAACTGTCTGCTCTCCTGTAAACACACACACACGTTAACACAACACACACACACGCATTAACACACACACACACACACACACATACACACACACGTTAACACAACACACACATGCACTAACACAAACACAAACACACACACACACACACATGCATTAACACACACACACGCACACACACACACACTCACACACATTAACACACACACATGCATTAACACACACACACACACACTAACACAGACACACACACACTCAATCACACACACACACGTTAACACAACACACATGCATTAACACACACACACACACACACACACACACACACACACACACACTCACCTTGACGAGGACAGACAGTGTCCCCCCGTCCTCCGTCAGGCTCCAGCAGAAGAACGTGGTTCCTGAGACGACCAGCAGGGGGCCGACCCAGCCCACCTCGCCACACACAGAGAGCCGCTGACCTTTGACCCTGAGGCCACACACAGACAGCCGCTGACCTTTGACCCTGAGGACACACACAGACAGCCGCTGACCTTTGACCCCCCACTGAGCCGGGCAGCGGGGTCAGAGGTCACATGACCAACCTGCTCTGCAGAAACGCCAAGGCCTCTCGGACCCCCACCGCTCCGCCAAGCCCCGCCCCCCCTCCGGGCCCGGCGGCCAATCCCTGCGCAGCGTGGCCCTTCAGTAGCACCGGAGGACCAATCAGCTCCAGGTGGCCTCTGTCCTCGTCCCGCCCCTCGGCATCATGGGGGATGTAGTTCCAGTGGGGGAGGAAGACGGGACGGTGGAGCCACCGAGGACAGGGAGACAGGCACTGCAGAGACAGACAGGTGAGGGACAGGCAGGTGAGGGACAGGCAGGTGAGACACAGACAGGTGAGGGACAGGCAGGTGAGGGACAGGCAGGCAGGTGAGGGACAGACAGGTGAGGGACAGACAGGTGAGGGACAGGCAGGTGAGGGACAGGCAGGTGAGGGACAGACAGACAGGTGAGACACAGACAGGTGAGACACAGGCAGGTGGGGGACAGACAGGTGAGGGACAGGCAGGTGAGGGACAGGCAGGTGAGGGACAGACAGACAGGTGAGACACAGACAGGTGAGACACAGGCAGGTGGGGGACAGACAGGTGAGGGACAGGCAGGTGAGGGACAGACAGACAGGTGAGACACAGACAGGTGAGACACAGGCATGTGAGGGACAGGCAGGTGAGGGACAGACAGGAAGTGGTCTCACCTCACACTGGACGCTGCCACTGCTGTCCGTCAGTCTCCACTGTCCGTCCCGCCCCTCAGTCAAACAGCCAATCAGGAGCAAGTTGACCCGGCGGAGCGCTGTCTGACCCGGCACTGTAAGCTCCGCCTCCCGGGCCCATGCTCGATGCTGATTGGTGCTCCAGGACAGGTTACTGACACAGGACAGGTGCTGCTGCGAGACGAGCTCGGAGACAGACAGGGGCCTGGAAGACAGGCAGGAGGAGGACAGACAGGTGTGAGACCACGTCAGGTGACCTGTTGGCGTGATGACATCATCGAGTGTACCTATAGCTGACAGGAAGAGAGTGGGCGGAGCCAAACTTCTCCTGGACGCTCTGGACAGCGGACACAGTGAGACACTCTGAAAGGAGACAGTGTGTCAGCTCACACACACACACACACACACACACACACACACACACACACACACACACACACACACACACACACACACACACACACCTGCTTCCTGTGAGGGGGCGGAGCCACAGCTCAGGTGTTCTGTGACGAAGGTGAAGAAGTTCTTCAACCAGACCGTTTCCTGAAGACGAGAATCCAGAGTCAGTCGAGGAATTCAGTCCTGGTGTCCAGGAGGGGGACGTCCTGGAGGGGGACGGTCCTGGAGGGGGACGGTCCTGGAGGACTGTCCCAGAGTGGGACTGTCCCAGAGGAGCGTCCCAGAGGACCGTCCCGTCCCAGAGGAGGACAGTCCCAGAAGAGGACTGTCCCAGAGGAGGACTGTCCCGGAGGAGGACCGTCCCGGAGGAGGACCGTCCCAGAAGAGGACCGTCCCAGAAGAGGACTGTCCCAGAGGAGGACAGTCCCAGAAGAGGACTGTCCCAGAAGAGGACTGTCCCGGAGGAGGACCGTCCCGGAGGAGGACCGTCCCAGAAGAGGACCGTCCCAGAGGAGGACCGTCCCAGAAGAGGACCGTACCGGAGGAGGACCGTCCCAGAGGACTGTCCCAGAGGAGCGTCCCGGAAGCGGACTGTCCCAGAGGAGGACTGTCCCGGAGGAGGACTGTCCCAGAGGACCATCGCAGAGGAGGACTGTCCCGGAGGAGGACCGTCCCAGAGGACCACCGTCCCAGAGGACCGTCCCAGAAGAGGACCGTCCCGGAGGACCGTCCCAGAGGACCACCGTCCCAGAGGACCGTCCCGGAGGAGGACCGTCCCAGAGGACTGTCCCAGAGGAGCGCCTCGGAAGCGGACTGTCCCAGAGGACCATCGCAGAGGAGGACTGTCCCGGAGGAGGACTGTCCCAGAGGAGGACTGTCCCAGAGGACCGTCTCAGAGGACCACCGTCCCAGAGGACTGTCCCAGAGGAGGACCGTCTCAGAGGACCACCGTCCCAGAGGACTGTCCCAGAAGAGGACTGTCCCAGAGGAGGACTGTCCCAGAGGAGGACTGTCCCAGAGGAGGAGCGTCCCAGAGGACTGTCCCAGAGGAGGACCGTCTCAGAGGAGGACTGTCCCAGAGGAGGACCGTCCCAGAGGACTGTCCCAGAAGAGGACTGTCCCAGAGGAGGACTGTCCCAGAGGACTGTCCCAGAAGAGGACTGTCCCAGAGGAGGACTGTCCCAGAGGACCGTCACGTCCCAGAGGATGACTGTCCCAGAGGAGCGTCCCAGAAGAGGACTGTCCCAGAAGAGGACCGTCCCAGAGGAGGACCGTCCCAGAGGAGGACTGTCCCAGAGGACTGTCCCAGAGGACCATCCCAGAGGAGGACCGTCCCAGAGGAGGACCGTCCCAGAGGAGGACTGTCCCAGAGGACTGTCCCAGAGGACCACGTCCCCTCAGTCAGTCAAAAGACATCATTTTATTGTTTTCAGTCTCCGACGTGTTAAAATGATTTGTTACTTTAAAACGTTACAGTTACTAATGACTTGTCCCAGTAAGATTAGTCAGTAACTCAGTTACTATGTTACTAATTACTTACTCTGCAAAGTAACGCGGAAGCTGTGTACTACCTGTAGTACTGTGGTGTGGCACAGCGCCCCCTGGGGGCGCGGAACGTTACTGCGTTACAGTAACTGGAAGAAAAGTACATTCACCTTAACAGACTCCAACAAACACTGAGACCTACGTCATCACCCGCTTTGTGTTTCACACACAAACACTTCCGGTGCCCGGTTCTACTCACGGCCTCACTGCGGGGGGGGGGGAGCTCCAGCAGCCGCTGCCCGGGCTCCATGCGGCCTGAGGACCGGGAGGACCGGGAGGACCGGGGATCCGGGAGGACCGGGAGGACCGGGAGGACCGGGGATCGAGATCCGGCTCCGGGAGAACCGGGGATCGTGATCCGGCTCCGTGAGACGAGCCGCTAAACTCCCGCTGAAAGCCTTCAAACCACTTCCTGTTTCTGCACCGGAAGTTGGATTGTTATTTCGGTGACTGTCAAAATAAAAGTAACAAGTTGGATTGTTATTACGGTGACTGTCAAAATAAAAGTAACAAGTTGGATTGTTATTATGGTGACTGTCAAAATAAAAGTGCCAAGTTGGATTGTTATTATGGTGACTGTCAAAATAAAAGTACCAAGTTGGATTGTTATTTCGGTGACTGTCAAAATAAAATCACAAAGGTGTATTGTTTTTATGGTGACTGTCAAAATAAAAGTACCAAGTTGGATTGTTATTCCAGTGACTGTCAAAATAAAATCACAAAGGTGTATTGTCATTATGGTGACTGTCAAAATAAAAGTACCAAGTTGGATTGTTATTTCGGTGACTGTCAAAATAAAATCACAAAGGTGTATTGTTATTATGGTAACTGTCAAAATAAAAGTACCAATTGGATTGTTATTACAGTGACTGTCAAAATAAAACCACAAAGGTGTATTGTTATTATGGTGCCTGTCAAAATAAAAGTACCAAGTTGGATTGTTATTCCAGTGACTGTCAAAATAAAAGTACCAAGTTGGATTGTTATTACAGTGACTGTCAAAATAAAATCACAAAGGTGTATTGGTATTACGGTGACTGTCAAAATAAAAGTATCAAGTTGGATTGTTATTATGGTGACTGTCAAAATAAAATCACAAAGTTGGATTGTCATTACGGTGACTGTCAAAATAAAAGTATCAAGTTGGATTGTTATTATGGTGACTGTCAAAATAAAATCACAAAGGTGCATTGTTTTTACGGTGACTGTCAAAATAAAAGTATCAAGTTGCATTGTTATTATTGTGACTGTCAAAATAAAATCACAAAGTTGGATTGTCATTATGGTGACTGTCAAAATAAAAGTATCAAGTTGGATTGTTATTATTGTGACTGTCAAAATAAAATCACAAAGTTGGATTGTCATTACGGTGACTGTCAAAATAAAAGTATCAAGTTGGATTGTTATTATGGTGACTGTCAAAATAAAAGTACCAAGTTTGATTGTTATTCCAGTGACTGTCAATTAATAATAATAATGAATAATAATAATTAAGCCCCAGGTCAATAGCCCCCCCCCCCCCCGTTTCCATGGAGACCGTGTCTCAGCAGAATGTGTGGATGGAGACACTGGGGCTTAATGGCCGTTGCCGTGGAGACCAGGTGGGGTCGTTGTGAAGAGGTTGTGGTGTGAACGACCCCTGAACGTTACGTTGATTCACCTGATCGGGTGAAAAACAGCTTTTCTTCCCTTCGTGAGGCTGAAAGCAGCAACTGGAGCTCCGCTGCTTTCAGCCTCACTCTGTACTGAACTGCCATTTTTGACAAAGGAAAGAGGGACATTTGATCGTTCTGGTGGCGATGCCTCTGAGGCTGGGGGCAGCGGGGGCCGAGGGGGTGGGGGGGTGGGTTGGGGGGGGGTCCATGCGGGGTAATTGATCGGATAATGACTCCAGTGAAGATCCACAGCCTCAAAACCTGAACCGTTTCCATTATTCAGCCTCCGTCTTCTTCATCCCTCACCACGGCTCTCTCAAGCTCCGCCTCCACCACGCCCTCTCATTGGCTCACAGCGCTGCCACGCAAAAATCCCCCGCCCAATCACGCGCAGGCAGCCGGGCAGGCCCCGCCCATTTGTGAGTGTAGAATTCCCGCCCCAGGGGCGTCGCTGTGTGGGCGGGGCGATGCGGGAACGGGGCTTTGAGGTACGGTCTCGCTGGCCAATCAACGGGGAGCACGGCGCGCGGCCCCGCCCAGGACGGCCTTCCGCGTTCCCGCCCCCTCAATGAGAACAACCGGCGGGGGCGGGGCAGGGGGGCGGGGCTGCGCTCGAGCTCGACCCAGTTTGAAAGTGAACCAACGGCTCCAGTCTCCGCTTCAGCCCCCAAACAACAACAACAAGACCCCGACAACCGAGCCCCGAGACCCGGTCACAGTCTGCTGCTGCGCCCGCCGCCGGCCCTCCGAACGAGTGAGTAGGTCGCTGCGCGCCCCGCGCGGCGGGTTACCGGGGGTCGAGGTAGCGGGGTGGGGGGGGGGGGGGCACCCCGGGGGAGCGAGCGGGCTCCGGTCCGCCGGCCGAGCTCCTCCGCGGGGCTCGCTGGCGAAAAAAAAAAAAAAAAAAAAATCCGGGAATGACGCTGGAAAACGGGGATAAAATGGCCGCTGCGGCGGCGGGCGCGAGGCGGAGAGGAGGCCCCGCGGGCCCCCGGAGCCCCTCCGCGCCTCGGCCGGCGGGGACTGGCCCGGCCGTGTCGCTGTAAACACGAAACGCCCATTTTGGAGCGCGAATGCCGGGAAATAGCCGCGTCCCACTCCGCGCAGCGTCGCGCTCCAGAGCGTAGCCGCAGCCCGCCGTGGAAAGTGCGCAGCTGCAGAACGGACCCCGCCGTCCCGCCGCAGCGCAGCGCGGGCCCCGCCGCGGCTCGAGGCACCGCCGCGGCGGCGCAGTGAAACCCGCTACAAGGTGCGGAGCGGCGGGAGGCTCTCCGCCGGGCTCCGAGCCGCCGCTGGGGGGGGGGAGGGAGGAGGGGGGGGGTGAAGGAAAGGGAAGGGGGGGCTCCGCTCCGCAGAGGGCGGGAAGCAAATGGTGGCCCATTGTTCTGCGGGAGCTAGCCTGCTAGCGGCGGGGCTCACCGCAGCGGCGGGGCCCGGAGCACCGCCTCCTCCTCCTTCTCCTCCTCCTCCTCCTCGTCCTCCGCCCCGGGGCCCCGGAGCCCCCCGGCCCGGCCGCACGGAGGCTGCAGCCCCGGGCTCCGCGGGCCTCCCCCGGCAGAGAAGATGGATCCCAGCCTGCTCTTTGTTACCCAGCCCGGGAGGGAGCTCGGGTCCTCGGCCGCGGGCCCCCGGAGCCTCGGCCCCCCCCCCCGGAGCCCCGCAGAGGACCCCCCCGCCCGCCTCCTCCTCCTGGACCGCGGACATGAACACGTTCGGGTTTGAGGGTGATTGAACCAGCAACCCCTGATCTCTGCTTTTGCACTTTTTTCCACGTTTGTCTAAGATCCTTTGTTTCATCTCCAGAAATAAAAACTCTCCATCCCGCCGCTTCTTCCTCCACAATAAAAGTCCATGTGTCAAATTAAAAGCGTCAGCTGGGCGGACCGCACTGTGATAAAGTGTTGAG
>NW_027662027.1:0-10000 GCF_963422515.1 Blennius ocellaris | reverse complement strand
AACCAGAGGAGGATCCTGCAGAACCAGAGAGGAACCTATAGAACCAGAGGAGGAACCTGCAGAACCAGAGGAGGAACCTGCAGAACCAGAGGAGGAGGATCCTGCAGAACCAGAGAGGAACCTATAGAACCAGAGGAGGAACCTGCAGAACCAGAGGAGGAGGAACCTATAGAACCAGAGGAGGAACCTGCAGAACCAGAGGAGGAGGATCCTGCAGAACCAGAGAGGAACCTATAGAACCAGAGGAGGAACCTGCAGAACCAGAGGAGGAGGAACCTATAGAACCAGAGGAGGAACCTGCAGAACCAGAGGAGGAGGATCCTGCAGAACCAGAGAGGAACCTATAGAACCAGAGGAGGAACCTGCAGAACCAGAGAGGAACCTATAGAACCAGACTCTGGTGTTCAGAACGTGATGAAGCTCCAGTATTGCAACAGAAAGAGATTTAACCTGCAGGGACCTGGTCTGTCCACCAGGGGGCAGCAGGGACCTGGTCTGTCCAGCAGGGGGCAGCAGGGACCTGGTCTGTCCACCAGGGGGCAGCAGGGACCTGGTCTGTCCACCAGGGGGCAGCAGGGACCTGGTCTGTCCACCAGGGAGCAGCAGGGACCTGGTCTGTCCACCAGGGGGCAGCAGGGACCTGGTTGGGGCAGCAGGGACCTGGTCTGTCCACCAGGGGACAGCAGTGATCAGAGGACATGAAGGAACCACTGGTACTGGACCCATGAGGACAGGGTTACACTGGGACACGTGGACATAGAGACACTAGGACATGTGGACATATATGCACTGGGACACATGGGCATAGAGACACTGGGACATATGGACATGGACAAATAGACTGCACCTCCTCCTCCTCCTGCTACAGCAGCTCCTCCTCCTCCTCCATCTCCAGCACCTCCTCCTCCTCCTCCTCCAGCAGCTCCTCGTCCTCCTCCTCACCTGTGGCTCGTTGGTGTTGCCTTCAGGGACGGTGGGAAATCAAAGCACTGGGCAGAAAAACTCGGTCTAAAACAGTGTTTGGATTTTAAAACTTTATTTCTTCTTAATTTGCGGGACGTTTTTCAGGCGGGAGAGTTTGGACCAATCACAAACGGGTCACATGACATCACACCGCGGGACCGCCTGATTGGCTGGCCACGCTTCAAGGAAGACGATTGGTGGAGGGCAGGTGGGGGCGGGGCCTTTCTACTGGCGTGACAGTGATTGACAGGTGACTGTGTGTGTCGTCACGTGGAGACGAGAGCAAACAAAACAAACATGTAAACAAATCAATAGTAAACACAAACAAACCACTAACTAGTCTAACGACCCCATCAGCCAATCGGCTGCAGCGACTGAACCAAACAGGATATGACACAAACAGTTGCCATGGCTACCAAAGCTCCTGCTTATTGGCTGTCAGCTGGGGGGGCGGGGCCAGCTCCGGCTGGGGGCGGAGCTTTCGAATGGCGACGATTTCAACGTAAACAAAAACAGTCACAATGACGAAGGTCAACAAACAATAATAAATAAATAAATAAATAAATAAATAGATCAATAATGAAGGACTGATGGATCAATACGTCCACCAGCCGATCGACCAGAGGACGAGGAGACGTGTCCTCCGGGGCGGTGACATCACAACCTGAGGGCGAGCTGATTGGTCGCCTGGGTCCAGTTACAGCCGCACCGACGATCACATGAGGGGAAACTACAGGGTCAGTGAACGCACCATGGGAGGGTCAGTGAACGCACCACGGGACGGTCCCTGAACGCACCACGGGACGGTCAGTGAACGCACCACTGACGGTCCCTGAACGCACCACGGGACGGTCCCTGAACGCACCACGACTGGAAAACTTGTGACACAACAAACAATAAAAAAACACATCAGGACAGTTTGAAACATCTGGATGAGTGCAGCTTTCCTGTGTGTGTGTGTGTGTGTGTGTGTGTGTGTGTGTGTGTGTGTCTAGTCGTCGTTGATGCGCAGCTTGAAGGACACCCGTCCAGCGAACTTGTCCCGCTCGCCGCCGTCCTCCAGCGTGTTGGACGTCACCCGACACTCCACGTTGATGTCGGTGTTCAGTGAGGCGTTCAGGAACTTCACGGCCACCAGAGGCTGCGTGTAGTTCACCTGGGGGGGGAGGGGGGGGGTGAGTGTCGTTCACCTGGAGGGGGAGGGGGGGGTGAGTGTCGTTCACCTGGAGGGGAGGGGGGGGTGAGTGTCGTTCACCTGGGGGGGGGGAGGGGGGAGGGAATTGGTGGAGGGCTGCAGGGGGCGGGGCCTGACTCACCTGGCCTGTAGCACCTGGTCTGTAGTGACACCTGGTCTGTAGCACCTGGTCTGTAGTGACACCTGGTCTGTAGTGACACCTGGTCTGTGACACCTGGTCTGTAGTGACACCTGGTCTGTAACACCTGGTCTGTAACACCTGGTCTGTAACACCTGGTCTGTGACACCTGGTCTGTAACACCTGGTCTGTAACACCTGGTCTGTAGTGACACCTGGTCTGTAACACCTGGTCTGTGACACCTGGTCTGTAACACCTGGTCTGTAGCACCTGGTCTGTAACACCTGGTCTGTGACACCTGGTCTGTAACACCTGGTCTGTAGCACCTGGTCTGTAACACCTGGTCTGTAGTGACACCTGGTCTGTAACACCTGACACCCTACCAGGGTAGTGATTAGAGTACTCAGTGACCTGGGTAGAGTACTCAGTTACCAGGGTAGAGTACTCAGTTACCTGGGTAGGGTACTCAGTTACCAGGGTAGGGTACTCAGTTACCAGGGTAGAGTACTCAGTTACCAGGGTAGAGTACTCAGTTACCAGGGTAGGGTACTCAGTTACCAGGGTAGAGTACTCAGTTACCAGGGTAGGGTACTCAGTTACCTGGGTAGAGTACTCAGTTACCTGGGTAGAGTACTCAGTTACCTGGGTAGGGTACTCAGTTACCAGGGTAGAGTACTCAGTTACCAGGGTAGAGTACTCAGTTACCTGGGTAGGGTACTCAGTTACCAGGGTAGAGTACTCAGTTACCTGGGTAGGGTACTCAGTTACCAGGGTAGGGTACTCAGTTACCTGGGTAGGGTACTCAGTTACCAGGGTAGAGTACTCAGTTACCAGGGTAGAGTACTCAGTTACCTGGGTAGGGTACTCAGTTACCAGGGTAGGGTACTCAGTTACCTGGGTAGGGTACTCAGTTACCAGGGTAGAGTACTCAGTTACCAGGGTAGGGTACTCAGTCACCAGGGTAGGGTACTCAGTTACCAGGGTAGAGTACTCAGTTACCTGGGTAGGGTACTCAGTTACCAGGGTAGAGTACTCAGTTACCTGGGTAGGGTACTCAGTTACCAGGGTAGAGTACTCAGTTACCAGGGTAGGGTACTCAGTTACCAGGGTAGAGTACTCAGTTACCAGGGTAGGGTACTCAGTCACCAGGGTAGGGTACTCAGTCACCAGGGTAGGGTACTCAGTCACCTGGGTAGGGTACTCAGTTACCAGGGTAGGGTACTCAGTTACCTGGGTAGGGTACTCAGTTACCAGGGTAGAGTACTCAGTCACCAGGGTAGGGTACTCAGTCACCAGGGTAGGGTACTCAGTTACCAGGGTAGGGTACTCAGTTACCAGGGTAGGGTACTCAGTTACCAGGGTAGGGTACTCAGTCACCAGGGTAGAGTACTCAGTTACCTGGGTAGGGTACTCAGTTACCAGGGTAGAGTACTCAGTTACCTGGGTAGGGTACTCAGTTACCAGGGTAGGGTACTCAGTTACCTGGGTAGGGTACTCAGTTACCAGGGTAGAGTACTCAGTTACCAGGGTAGGGTACTCAGTTACCTGGGTAGGGTACTCAGTTACCTGGGTAGGGTACTCAGTTACCTGGGTAGGGTACTCAGTTACCAGGGTAGAGTACTCAGTTACCTGGGTAGAGTACTCAGTCACCAGGGTAGGGTACTCAGTCACCAGGGTAGGGTACTCAGTTACCTGGGTAGAGTACTCAGTTACCAGGGTAGGGTACTCAGTTACCTGGGTAGAGTACTCAGTTACCAGGGTAGGGTACTCAGTTACCAGGGTAGGGTACTCAGTTACCAGGGTAGAGTACTCAGTTACCAGGGTAGGGTACTCAGTTACCAGGGTAGAGTACTCAGTTACCAGGGTAGGGTACTCAGTTACCTGGGTAGAGTACTCAGTTACCAGGGTAGGGTACTCAGTTACCAGGGTAGAGTACTCAGTTACCAGGGTAGAGTACTCAGTTACCTGGGTAGAGTACTCAGTCACCAGGGTAGAGTACTCAGTTACCAGGGTAGAGTACTCAGTTACCAGGGTAGGGTACTCAGTCACCAGGGTAGGGTACTCAGTCACCAGGGTAGAGTACTCAGTTACCAGGGTAGGGTACTCAGTTACCAGGGTAGAGTACTCAGTTACCAGGGTAGAGTACTCAGTTACCAGGGAAGAGTACTCAGTTACCAGGGTAGAGTACTCAGTTACCAGGGTAGGGTACTCAGTTACCAGGGTAGGGTACTCAGTCACCAGGGTAGGGTACTCAGTTACCAGGGTAGGGTACTCAGTTACCAGAGTAGAGTACTCAGTTACCAGAGTAGAGTACTCAGTTACCAGAGTAGAGTACTCAGTTACCAGGGTAGAGTACTCAGTCACCAGGGTAGGGTACTCAGTTACCAGGGTAGAGTACTCAGTTACCAGGGTAGGGTACTCAGTCACCAGGGTAGGGTACTCAGTTACCAGGGTAGGGTACTCAGTTACCAGGGTAGGGTACTCAGTTACCAGGGTAGGGTACTCAGTTACCAGGGTAGGGTACTCAGTTACCAGGGTAGGGTACTCAGTTACCTGCGCCCTGCGGCCGTAGTACGGTAGTACATGAGGTTGAAGGTTCCGTTGGGGGGGAAGTACACCAGAGGCCCCATCTGGTCCCCGTCCTCCCTCTGAACACACATTAGCATTAGCATTAGCATACACCTCAGCCCGTTTCCATGACAACAGAGCTCAGAGACAATGGACACCACCTGGTGGCCGACATGGGAACTACACACATCTGGACCTGGTCTACAGAGTCCACTGGACCCTACTGGGGGTCTACTGGGTCTGTACTGGACCCTACTGGACCCTACTGGGTCCCTACTGGACCCTACTGGGGGTCTAGTGGGTCTGTACTGGACCCTACTGGACCCTACTGGGGGTCTACTGGGTCTGTACTGGACCCTACTCGGGTCCCTACTGGACCCTACTGGGGGTCTAGTGGGTCTGTACTGGACCCTACTGAGGGTCTAGACTGGGGGGGGGGACCCTAGTCCTGGAGGACAGCTGTCTTCCAGGACCAGGACTCCCCACCCCGGGTCGACATGACCAGGACCAGGACCAGGACCTGGACCTGGACCTGGGTACTACAGTCCCAGACTCTTACCCACTCGTCCTTCCCCACTTTGTAACTCTGAGGACAGACAGGGGACACATGAAGACAGACAGACAGGTGCAGACAGACACAGACAGGTGCAGACAGACAGACAGACAGACAGACAGACAGACAGACAGACAGGTCCAGACAGACAGGTACAGACAGACAGACAGGTGCAGACAGACAGACAGGTACAAGACAGACAGACAGACACAGACAGACAGACACAGACAGACAGACAGGTACAGACAGGTACAGACAGACAGACAGGTACAGACAGACAGACAGGTACAGACAGACAGACAGACAGACAGAGACAGGTACAGACAGACAGACAGACAGGTACAGACAGACAGACAGACAGGTACAGACAGACAGACAGGTACAGACAGACAGACAGACAGACAGACAGGTACAGACAGACAGACAGACAGACAGACAGACAGACAGGTACAGACAGACAGACAGGTCTCACCTTGGCTCCACAGGTGATATAAGGCGACTGACCGTCTTTACCTGGTAACAAACCGATGACCTGGAGACACAGAGGAGGGTGAGTCTCTCTCTCTCTCTCTCCTCTCTCTCTCTCTCTCTCTCTCTCTCTCTCTCTCTCTCTCTCTCTCTCTCTCTCTCTCTCTCTCTCTCTCTCTCTCTCTCTCTCTCTCCTCTCTCTCTCTCTCTCTCTCTCTCTCTCTCTCTCTCTCTCTCTCTCTCTCTCTCTCTCTCTCTCTCTCTCTCTCTCTCTCTCTCTCTCTCTCTCTCTCTCTCTCTCTCTCTCTCTCTCTCTCTCTCACCCGGTTGAGCTTCAGCAGGACGCAGGGTTGACCTCGGTTGTAACCATAGTAACGATCAGAAACGCCGGAACATTCCTCCAACATGGTGCGGTTGAACTGACAGGAACGCTTGGGGTTGTTCCTCACCTGGGGACGGGGACAGGGGGGGACAGGGGGGGACGGGTGAGAGACAGGTGAGAGGGGGACGGGACGGGGGGACAGGTGAGAGACAGGTGAGAGACAGGTGAGAGGGGGACGGGTGAGAGACAGGTGAGAGGGGGACGGGGGGACAGGTGAGAGACAGGTGAGAGGGGGACGGGGGGGGAGGCAGTGTGAGAGACAGGTGAGAGGGGGAGGGACGGGGGGACAGGTGGACAGGTGAGAGACAGGTGAGAGACAGGTGAGAGGGGGGACGGGACGGGGGGACAGGTGAGAGACAGGTGAGAGACAGGTGAGAGGGGGACGGGTGAGAGACAGGTGAGAGGGGGACGGGGACGGGGGGGACAGGTGAGAGACAGGTGAGAGGGGGACAGGTGAGAGACAGGTGAGAGGGGGACAGGTGAGAGACAGGTGAGAGGGGGACGGGGACGGGGGGACAGGTGAGAGACAGGTGAGAGACAGGTGAGAGGGGGACGGGTGAGAGACAGGTGAGAGGGGGACGGGGACGGGGGGGACAGGTGAGAGACAGGTGAGAGACAGGTGGAGGACAGGTGAGAGGGGGACGGGTGAGAGAGACAGGTGAGAGAGAGACAGGTGAGAGACAGTGGAGGACAGGTGAGAGGGGGACGGGTGAGAGAGACAGGTGAGAGAGAGACAGGTGAGAGAGAGACAGGTGAGAGACAGTCAGGTGAGAGAGAGACAGAGTGAGAGGAGAGAGACAGGTGGGAGACAGTCAGGTGAGAGAGAGACAGGTGAGGAGAGAGACAGGTGGGAGGGAGAGACAGGTGAGACAGTCAGGTGAGAGAGAGACAGGTGAGAGAGAGACAGGTGAGAGAGAGACAGGTGAGAGAGAGACAGGTGAGACAGTCAGGTGAGAGAGAGACAGGTGAGAGAGAGACAGGTGAGAGAGAGACAGGTGGGAGACAGTCAGGTGAGAGAGAGAGACAGGTGAGACCTCTCCACTGTCCTCCTGGACGAAGTACTGGTCAGGGGGACAGTTGTCGTTGGACTGGGCCTGGTCGCTGTCGTTGTACGCTGCAGACAGACAGGTGAGGACAGACAGGTGAGACAGACAGGTGATCGATGACATCATCAATCATTGGTCAGGGCGTCTTACGGGCCAGGAAGGAGTTGAGGTTGTCCACGAAGCCGCCCCAGGTGTCTTGTCCCTGGAGACGGAGGAGAAGGTGATGTCCAGCTGGTCCCCCTTTGGACGGATCATCATCCCTGGAACAGGACGGCCCTCGGTCAGCCAACGACCACCCTGCCTCCACCCAACACCACACCCCCTGTCTTCCCAACCTGTCTCCACCCAACACCACCTGCCTCCACCCAAACACCACCCTGCCTCCCACCCCAACACCACCCAACCCTCCAACACCACCCTGCCTCCACCCAACACCACCCTGCCTCCACCCAACACCACCCTGCCTCCACCCAACACCACCCTGCCTCCACCCAACACCACCCTGCCTCCACCCAACACCACCCTGTCTCCACCCAACACCACCCTGTCTCCCACCCTGCCTCCACCCAACACCACCTGTCTCCACCCAACACCACCCTGCCTCCACCCAACACCACCCTGTCTCCACCCAACACCACCCTGCCTCCACCCAACACCACCCTGTCTCCACCCAACACCACCTGCCTCCACCCAACACCACCCTGTCTCCACCTGCCACCACCCTGCCTCCACCCAACACCACCCTGTCTCCACCTGTCTCCACCCAACACCACCCTGTCTCCACCCAACACCACCCTGCCTCCACCCAACACCACCCTGTCTCCCACCAACACCACCCTGCCTCCACCCAACACCACCCTGTCTCCACCCAACACCACCCTGTCTCCCACCCACACCACCCTGCCTCCACCCAACACCACCCTGTCTCCACCCAACACCACCCTGCCTCCACCCAACACCACCCTGTCCTCCACCCAACACCACCCTGTCTCCACCCTGCCTCCACCCAACACCACCCTGTCTCCACCCAACACCACCCTGCCTCCACCCAACACCACCCTGTCTCCACCCAACACCACCTGCCTCCACCCAACCCCACCTGCCTCCACCCCCCCCAGGTCTCACCAGGTGTGGCCAGGCGGTCCTGCCAGGTGGGCTTGTAGTCGTCCAGCGTGAGCAGCATGACCCACATGGTGAGGGTGAACATCCCGGCCAGGAACAGGTAGAAGACCAGGTAGAAGAGCAGGATGAGACCTGGGGGGGGGGAGGGGGGAGGGGGGGGGAGGGGGTTATCACATCCAGCAGAACATCCCCTCCTCCTCCTCTCAATGTCCTCTTTATAAATCCTCTTGTGCTAAGCCCGCCCCCTGCTGATGACCTACATCTAGTTTCAATGAAGAGGGGAGGGGGAGGGGGCTTTGATCTGTTCTTTCAGCTCTTCTCTTTGAACTCTGTTGATTCATTATTATTGATCATCTTTGAAACATAATCACTCTATCAGCTGTTACCATGGCGATAAGACGTCCTCTTAGACCTCCAGCAGGTCCTTGAAACCTCCTGGACCTCCTCCAGGTCCTTGAAACCTCCTGGACCTCCAGCAGGTCCTTGAAACCTCCTGGAAACTCTGGATTCATTCCAGGACCTTGGTCTACTGATGATCCAATCCATGCCCAGGTTCCTCCAGGTGTTCAAGGGCCCTGGAAGGTCCTGGTCAGTCCTGATCCCCTCAGACTGTCCTCCATAATCCAGACCTGAAGACTGAACCTGTTAAAGGTTCCTCAGACAAACCTAATGTCATCAAGTGGCTCCTGAGTAACAGATTAACCTGGAAGGACCTGGAGGGGCCTGGAGGGGCCCTGGAGGGACCCTGGAGGGGTCTGGAGGGGGCCCTGGAGGGACCTGGAGGGGTCTGGAGGGACCAGGTTTTGTTCAGCCTGTGATGTTTTGGGTTGTTGGACCTTTAGTCTCATGGACAAAAACCCTGTACTGTCCCTTTAAGACAGTGTGTGTGTTTGTGTGTGTGTGAGGATTATCGTCCAATCAAACTCATCCGTCTGTTTAATCCAGATTAACACACACTCATCGTTTATTGTGTGTGTGTGTGTGTGTGTGGTGTGTGTCATGAAGGCCAAACAGCCAGCGCCCTGGTGCATGATGGGAGTTATGACATCATCAGAGCGAGTTATGTAAAACCTGTAAACCTTCAGACCACTTTGGTAGAACACACACACACACACACACACACACACACACACACACACACACACACACACACACACACACACACACACACACACACACACACACACACACACACAGTGATGCTCGCTCGTCCTCTGTCAGCCATGTCCTGTGTGAAGGTCACTCTCTATTTATAATCTGAGACTCTTAAAGGAGAACACACCAATTCTTGTGTCTGTGTGTGTGTGTGTGTGTGTGTGTGTGTGTGTGTGTGTGTGTGTGTGTGTGTGTGTGTAGCTAGCTTTCATTATTCACTAGCAAATATTCTGTTAATGACCAAACATGTTTTATATTCGTGTTGTTAGGAAAATATGTTGAAGTTGAATCAATAATCTCGGATTTAAAACACGTTATCCTCCATGATTGTAGTCCTGTAGCTACATGCTACACGCTATCTTCCATGTTTGTATCCCTGTAGCTACATGCTACACGCTATCTTCCATGTTTGTAGTCCTGTAGCTACATG
>NW_027662028.1:0-8837 GCF_963422515.1 Blennius ocellaris | reverse complement strand
GACACGTCTGAGCTCCTGTTTCCTGTTTTGTTTCCCTTCATTTCCACACGACGCTTCAAGGAGCCGGTAAACATTCCCAACATTGTTATTTTCCTTCCAGGGCAGATTGATATCGGAACGTTAACGACACAATGCTATAAATGTTTAGACGGCGCCGGGGGGGTTGGGGGGGGGGGGGGGGGGGCAGTAAACGAGGCGCTGTCGTCTTTATCCACTGGAAGGAAATGAAGCGGCTAAATATTTAGATCGGCGTCGTCTTCCAGCGGACGTCTGTCACCACAGAGACATGAGGTCAATTAAACAACCCCGGGGTTTTGTCGTCTTCTGGAGGGACGAGTCGCGTTTATTTTCTGGAATGTCTCTGTTTGTTTGTGGTCGGGGGGGCCGGGGGGGGGGGAGGGGAGGGGGGGGGGGGGAGGGGGGTTACACAACGGCTCCTTGACAACCCGGTCTTGAAGAAAGGCCTGGTTGTCTGTCTGGATGGATGGAGAGATGGATGTATATAGAGATGGATGGATGTAGAGATGGATGGACACACAGATTGATGGATGGAAGGAAAGGATGGATGAATGGATGTACAGGTGGACTGATAAGGGAATAAACAGATAGATATACAGACAGTGATGGATGGAGGGATTGATGAATGGACGGATGTATGTTATATGGATGGATGTACAGATTGATGAATGGATGGACAAACATTGGATGGATGGATGGATAAAGGGATGGATGGATGGACAGACATTGGATGGATGGTTGGATAAATGGATGGATGGACAAATAGATGGTTGAATGGTTGGATAGACAGACATTGGATGGATAAATGGATGGAGGGAAGTATGGATGGATGGATGGATGGATGGATGGATGGATGGATGGATGGATGGATGGACAATAAAAGTCTAACAACCAGAACCAGCTGGTCGTTTGTTTTCTTATTGACACGATTTGTTTTTCTTGGTTTAGAGTTTGTTGTGGAGGAGAAGAGAACGAGGAGCCACACCAGTGTGTGTGTGTGTGTGTGTGTGTGTGTGTGTGTGTGAGTGTGTGCTCAGGTGTTAACAGGTTCCATGTGTGTTTACACTTCATATATTGTTCCACGGCCTGCTGTCGGCACAGTGGGCTGTCGAGCTGGGGGGGTGGGGGTGGAGGTGGGTGGGGTGTTGGCAGGACGTGGGTGTGTGTGTGTGTGTGTGTGTGTGTGTGTGTGTGTGTGTGTGTGTGTGTGTGTGTGTGTGTGTGTGTGTGTGTGGGGGGGTCGCAAAGGTACATCGCCTACATGCCGTGAACTCGTCGCTGGAGAACACTTGGGGTTATAAAGAAAGGACAGAGGGGTGGAGGTGGTGGTGGTGGGGTGGTGGTGGTGGGGGGGTGGTGGTGTCATGGCTGCTGTACTGGATTAATTACAGTTACATCTTTGTAAAGGAAATTACTTACAAGACACTGGAAATAAAGACGGCACCTCGCCGTTCAGATGTCTCGACGGAGCCACTGAAAATGCAACTTTTTGAAAAATGCTTCGACTCTTGTCACCGTGACAACGGGGGAAACGCAACTTTTCTGACACGCCGCTACAAGCACGTGCATGATTTCATTAGAAAAAAAAAAACAACAACCAGAGACGCCGCCTCGCGGGCTGACACGCTAGCTATATCATTGTTGTTTTTTAGCATTTTCAAATCTTTTTCAATTTGTTGCCGTATAAACGCTAAACTTTTTCACTGGACAAGTCACCGATGATGTTCTTGTTGGTTCCCATTCTTTTGTGTTACTTGACCACCGTTTGAGCGAGTCGGCGTGTGATTGGCTGAGAGTAGAAGAAGTGCGTCTCCATGGAAACAGGCACTGATCTCCTTTCACCTATGGGACATTTTTGGGGGGGATTTATTTGGAAACGGTTAGCCGCTAACATCACAAAATCAAATCGATTGGTCCTTGGATGATGACAAATCATCTCTGACGGTTTCATGCAATTTGGTTGAGTAGTTTTTGTGAGAAGCTTGTAAAATGCAAACGTATGAACCGATAGTTAACTAGAGCTACACTCGGTAGAGACGTGGCGTCTGTTTGCAAAACCAAGTTAGCATTGCTAGAATGATAGCCGTTAGCTCATATGGATGCTAACTCGCCTGTCAGGTAGCTACATCACTGTGTGAAACACTGAGCAGAGAGCGTCTCCATGGTAACAGACACTGATTTCCTTTGATCTCCTCTATCTGCTTTGTATGGGACATTTTTTTTCCATAGTTTTTGGGGGCATTTACTCAGAAACGTTTAGCCGCTAACGTCCCAAAATCTAATCAATTGGTCCTTGGGTGACAACAAATCGTCCCTGGAAATTCCACGCACTTTTTTGCAGTTTTTGCGAAAAGTTGGTAAAATACAAACCAATAAATCAAAGCACGTAGGCAAAAACTGCAATTAAAAATGAACGAGAAGCAAAAAAACGCTTTTCTAAAAGTTTATATTTAGACCATACACATAAAAAAGTGGCGCAGTTGGAGGAAAACTAAGTAAATAAAGCTATGTGCCGCAGCTCTACAATTGTTCGGTAACCTTCTGGATTCTTTTTTCTGAAGCATGACGAATTCCGGCGGGAACAAGAAGTCCTTCATTCTGATTAACGTGAAGTTGGGAGACTTTTTTTTTAGGGGTGGTTTGGTCCTGCAGCGACCCCCCCCCCCCCCCCCCCCACACCCCCCCCGAGGTCCCATTAGCGGACGGCCTTGTTATTGCTACAGGGGTAATAGTCCTGGGGGAGAGCGGTGGTGGTGGGGGTAAGCTAATGCACGCCGCCGTTAAGTGGCGCGCTGCTAATCGTGTTTTCCTGTCGTCGTAATGGAAAAGAAGTAAAGGTCAAGCGCTCGCGCCTCCGATTCCAAACGTCTTAATCCGGGACAGTCGACGTCCCTCAAAGACGTTTTGACACAAAGCGGCACGTTGAACATCTTATCTTATCCTTCGAAACAATTAAAAAAGTTCACCTTCACATATTTCCGTCTCAGAAATCGATTTCTGTCCGAGACGAGCCGCGTTCACTTCACAAAACATCCACTTTTATTCAGAGCACACTCGTAATTTGACACCAGCCTCGTCGTTTTCCCTGCTTAACGCGGGAAACCAGCTGAAGTGTTGGAATGGATTCTCATAATTTAGAATTAAAAACTACACGTGTTTTTTTTTGTTGTTTTTACCAGTAAATTCGATGTCATTTGGTTATTTTATATTTAAAAAGTGAAAAAATTTGATTTACTGTGTTCCAATAAGTGAAACGTGCAGGAAGTCGTGTTTAATGATCTCCAATGACGATCAGGCTTTTATTTCGGTTTTTTTTAAACATCTGGAACTACTTTCAGACGCAGAAAATAGTCTCATATCCCTCATAGAGAATGAAGCTTAATTTACACGACATTTCAAGAGAAAATGCAGCGTTTTTAACGTTTTTCATTTTGGAAAAGTTTCGCATTCACACAATTTTTTGGGAAACAATGTCTAACTGCAGGTTTTAAAACCTAAAAAAAAAAAACTCTCCCTGCTCTATGAATCATTTTAAGGAAGTAATTTTCTAAAACTTTTTCAGTGGTTCTGAACATTGTCGCGCAAACAGAACCTCGTTTTCTGTTCTCACTTGAAAAAGTCGCGTAAACGAGACTTTATATATTATATATAGCAGCAGCAACACATTTCACCATTTGAGCCTCAAGAAAATATAAATTTTTCTGTCCTTTCACTTCTTGAACCTTCAACACTTTGTTAGCCAGCCCTGACAGGATACACCGATACTTGTTTAAAAGTTAGCATGCTAACCTTTTGCTACTTGCCGATACCGAGTACCGATACCGAGTACTTAATAAATGCAAGAGTCTGATTCATGCTCCGTATGCAAACGATACACAAAGCCGATAGACGCTACACACCAACAGTCGTCAGAACGCATAGAATATCATGTAGCGTCGATCTGCGTATTGAAGGCTTGTAAATGTCAAGTTTAGGTGTTTTTTGCAAAGCGAGTATCGTGTTGATGACGTATGCGATACACGCTGATCACAACGGAATAAAGATATTTTAAAAAATTATATTTTTAGACACACTTGAGATGAACCGGTATCGGTATCTGTACCAGTATCGATACATCCCTACAACTTTTTTTTTGTGAAGCGAGTATCGTGTTAATGACGTACGTGATACACATTGATCACAACAGAATAAAGATATTTTAAAAACTGCTATTTTTAGACACACTTGAGATCAACCGGTATTGGTACTGGTATCGGTATCTGTACATCCCTAAAACTTTTTTTTTTGCGAAGCGAGTATCGTGTTGATGACGTATGCGATACACATTGATCACAACAGAATAAAGATATTTTTTTAAAAATGCTGTTTTTAGACCCACTTGCGATCAACCGGTATCGGTACTGGTATCGGTACACCCCTAAAACCCCCAAAGAGCAATATTCAAACAAATCTGCAGCTTCTATTCCTCAAGAAAAGCTTCGTTCGTCTCAAACCAGCTGAAATCGGCCCTCAGGAGTTTCAAAGAATGGGTTTGCCAGCGTTTAGCGGCGACAGATTCCCGCCGTCGTCTCGTCGCGGCGGAACAAACGAGCCAAGGCAACGGTTACGTAAATTAAAACAAAAAAGTCACTTTTTAATGGAAGGCTTTTTCTTTCACACTCACAATGGAGCTCATGGTCTGATGACAGAGAGACATGTCGGGACATTCACACCAGAAGAAGACACGCCGCCGCCGCCGCCATTTTTCCATCAGACAAAAATATATATAATATATATTTAGAAATCTTTACAATAAGCTTGAATCATGAAACAGTCAGAACACTGGATCTCGGTCTTTACTCCTCGTTACAGTCTCGTACCCTGGCGTCGGTGTGGAAGTCTTGTTTTTTTTTCAAAGTTCAGTTCGTTTTTAATTGTTTTGTGATTTTTTTTTTTACAAATGTGCAAATGAGACAAGATTTGGAATCCTTCAGCGCTCAGTGTAAAAAAAAAAACGAAAGAAGAAGTCGTCCAGGATCCTCGGGAGCAGAGTTTCAAAACGGCTCCGCGTCAATTTCATTTTCAAGTAAAGTGCTCCTCTCGCAAAAAAAAAACAAACCAGCTGCAGGGTCAGTCTGTGTTTTGGATTTTTTTTCTCGGGAATGTCTTTTTTTTCTTCGCCGGTCATACGAACTCCAGCTTGCCGTGGCCGCTGTACATCCCCCAGTGCACCAGCGACAGGATCTTGTCGCCGCCCGGCTCCGCCTGCCGCATCTTGTCGCAGGTGAGGCAGCAGTTCTCGTGGCCCGTGACGGGCACCATGCACTCCAGGTCCAGCTTGGCCACGTGGCCCTTCTTGGCGTGGTGGCCGTGGAAGCTGTAGTGGAGCCGCTGCAGCATCTGCTGCCGCTGGTCCTGCAGCCGCTTGTTCTCGCTGCGCAGCATCCGCAGCGCCAGCATGATGAGCAGCACCAGGATGAGGCCGCCGGCGATCGGCACCGCGATCACCGCCGCGCGGAACCACACCTCCTTGGCCGACGCCAGCTCCTGCACGCGGGTCACCAGGTTGCGGTTGCCGCCGTCCGCCTGGTACCGGCCGTCTGCGGGACACAGGAGAGGGGGGGGGGGGGTTAACGGAGGCCAAACGTGAGGCTCGTGGACCAAAATGAGGCGCCAATTTGGCCAAAATTGGAAATTAAAAAAAAATTGCATAGAAATCTTTTTTCAAATTTCTAATTTGTAAAAACACCCATAATGCAACAGTTTTTGCGGATATTCCACTGTATTGTGCACCAGAACTTGATTAAAAAATGTTTTTTGTTATAAGCAAAATAAAAAAAAAACTGACGAGAGATCAAAGGCGTCAAACATAAAGGCCAAAAATGGGCCGTAAAGAGGTGCCAATTTGGCCAAAATTGCAAAAAAAATTATAATAATAATTGCATAGAAATCTTCTATTTCTCAAAAAGAAACAACACTGAGAACCGAGAGTTTGTAAAAACACCCATAATGCAACAGTTTATGGGGATATTTTACTGTATTTTGCACCGGATCTTGATTTTAAATCTTTTTTGTTATAAGCAAAAAAAAAAAAACTACAAAAAAAACTGACTAGAGATCAAAGGCGTCAAACAAAGGCCATAAATGGGCCAAATTGTAAAAAGCAAACAAAAAACTAAAAAATGACTAGAGATCAAAGGCATCAAACACAATGGCCAAAAATGGGCCGTAAAGAGGCGCCAATTTGGTCAAAATTGTAAAAAAAATAAACAGAGAGTTTGTAAAAAAAAAAAAAAAAAACACCCATAATGCAACCGTTTTTTGGGGATATTCCACTGTATTTTTCACCGGAACTTGATTTTAAATATCATTTTGTTATAATAAAAAAAAAAAAAACTGACTAGAGATCAAAGGCGTCCAACAAAAGGCCTACGGGCGAAATATGGGTCTTAAAGAGGCGCCAATCTGGCAAAATGACCAAGAAAACTGTAAACTTACAGAGAAAACGTCAATTTAAAGCAAGTTTCTTAAGAGCAGCAACAAAAATAGGACGCTGAGACGTCGGTGATGCCGTCATGAGAAACGAGCATTAGCCTCAGCCTCATGCCATCTGTGTCAGTTTGTAAAAACACCCATAATGCAACACTTCACTGTATTTTGCCCCAGAGGGGGCAGTTACACCTCTCCCTCGCCGCGCTGCAGCCAACATACAGCCTGGTTCTGCGAGGCGCATTCCTCCTCGGTGGGAAAATTACATGGTGCACACGTCATAAAACAGGAAAAAAAAGGAAAAAAGACTGTATTTGATGTCTTTCCAAGTGCCGGGAGGTAAAGCCGCCGCCTTCCCAGGCGGACCTGCAGCCCGTGAAAGACTCAAATTGAGTTTCTGTCGAGCTGGAAAATAACAAAATAAAGGCGCCCTGCGTGTCTGTAAACAAGAGTTTAGAGAGTGGTAAATATCTTTGGTGTTTACCTGCAGAGTCCCTGGTGTGCGCCAGGTCGTGCAGCCCCCTGTAGTTGCACATGTCGTCGTGGCAACACTCCACGGCGGCGGCGGCGAGGGCGTCGGAGGCCCGCGGGCCGCCGCCGCCGCAGGAGTCGGCGGCGCGGGCGTCCAGGCAGCCGTGCGTGAGCGGGGAGTTGGCGCTGAGCGGGTCCAGCACCCGGGTGAAGCAGGCGTCCGCCTCCGACTTGCACATGTAGCCGGTGGCGACGCAGTGCGGCGCGTCGCAGTAGCACCGGATCTCTCCTGGGGGGGGGGGGGGGGGGGAGACACACACAATCCTGAGTCCCAGATCCACACCCTGCTCGGTACAATCCCTACTTTCGGGTTTTATTTTGTATTTTTACTTCTACCTAACCCCCCCACCCTCCCCCACCCTCCCTCCACCCACCCTACCAACGCCCCGTCGGTGTATTCCAAGTTTTCACCAATCACACCTCCGTTTAAGAGCTTCTGGAGAATAAAACAGGAACCATGGAGCTCATAATTAGTGTGCCCCGTTTGCCAAAGTCAATTTCTTTTAACCCAAATGGAAACTTGTAAAGAAGGAGAAGATGGAGGCAACAGAACCACCAACACCCCCACCCCTCCTGCATGGAGTTTGCATGCAAAACCCCCGTCACTTCTGGTCAGGACTGCCTGGGGGTGTGAGGAGGAGGAGGTGGGGGGGGGGGGGCGCTCAGGTCCCATCTAAAGAGCGAAGCGTATCATTACGGGCCCCGCCGCTTCTTCAAAAACACAAATCTGCTCCCGAGGAGGACCTGCCCCGACACAACGAGAGCCAGAACACATATTTATCAGCTCTCTTCACATCATCCAGAGAGGAGGAGGAGGTGGAGGGTGGAGGGTGGGGGCTGTCATTACTACAACCCCCCCCCCCCCCTTCCAGGCTCGGAGCGGGATCCGACTGATCCTCTCGGATTCACACAGCATCGGTCTGTGTCGAGCCGGGCACATTCATCAGATCAGTGTTTTCCCTGTGAACGATTGGAGCGGCGGGGCTGGCCAGGTCATTTGGAGAATATTTCATTAGGGAGGAGAGGCCCCCTTTGTGGGATGAAGAGGAGGAGGAGGAAGGGGGGTGGTTGGGGGGGGGGGGGGGGGCATGGACAGAGAAGAGGAGAGAGAGTTTCTCTATAGTTTTGATTTTACTGTACAAAGTTGAGATTTGGGTTTTTTAATCTGCTTTATGTGACGTAGGCATGGATGGACAGGAGTTTCTGGGGGGGGGGGGGGTAAAAGGTGAAAACATTGGAGACAAGTCCAAGGAGTTGTGGGAGAAACACCAAGGAGGGCTTGCAGACAGGTACCATGGTAATAGAGAAGTATCTGATCTTTGTTTCTGTTCCCTAAACCCCCGTCCATGTTGCTTATCTAGAACCCGAAGTACCCTCTAATCCCTCATCCATACCGCCATACCCTCATCTAGACCCCCTTACCCCTCATCCAGACCCCTTACCCTTCACTAGACCCCCTCACCCCTCACCCAGACCCCTATACCCCTCACCCATACCCCCATACCCCTCACCCATACCCCCATACCCCTCATCCAGACCTCCATACCCCTCATCCAAATCCCCATACCCCTCACCCATACCCCTATACCCCTCATCCAGACCTCCATACCCCTCCTCCAGACCCCCATACCCTTCACCCAGACCCCTTTACCCTCACCCAGACCCCCACACCCAGACCCCCAGACCCCCATACCCCTCACCTTTCGTGAGCAGGACGGCCATGGCGCACAGCTCCAGTTGTAACCAGATGGACATGAAACTGGACTGTCGATCCATTTAACTCGGAATTTACCGCGCAGGATGGGAAAACGCTCCTCGTA